>NW_026576085.1:0-7500 GCF_028641065.1 Leucoraja erinaceus | reverse complement strand
TTTGGACACGTTCGAATGGATGGGTCCCATGCTGCAAACTGCGTAGTCCAAATGAGGGTCTAACGAGAGTGAAGTATAGCTTTCTCCTTGACAGAAGTTGAACAATGATGAAATAGTTGTGCCTCAGAAAGTTTAGGACACAAGAACCTGTTTGCTTTCACCGTTGCATGATAAGTCAGTTTTTTAATCTATTATTTTAGAGGGAGTCTCTTGGCTATTCCACGTGAGGCCCCCGCTCAATCCCCAATGTTTATTAAAGAATTATACGCCTAATGGGAAATATTTCTTAAAGAATTGTTCCTTATTGACAATTATATTGCAAAAACCGAATCAAATCTGCTTCCAAAAACCGTTTACAAAACGAGTATGCTTTTTCCTATCCAGAACAATGGGAGTCCAGAACCAGTTTAAGAATAAGGGGTAAGCCATTTAGGACTGAGATGGGGGAAAACCTTTTTTACCCAGAGAGTTGTGAATCTGTGGAATTGTCTGCCACAGAACCTGTGGTGCGCTGAGTGGTGGGCACAGGGTTTTCATTCACCCCGCATGTTCCACCAGCCTATGGCAAGCACCGCCGTACCCCAGAGCGTTGAGTGTCCCCTTCCGCCTGCGCCCGTCCTTGTGGTAGAGGGCCGTTCAATTTCACCCCCCCCACCTCCCATTTGACCCACCCCTGCTGGAGCACACCGTAAGGTTCCAGCACCCGCCCTTGAAACCCTTCACCTTCTTCCGCCCAACCGGCCTGCCCGCCCCCTGTTCTGGGGACCCCCCCCAAGGCCTCTATGGCCCCGCGCCCCCTTCCCCCCCGCTTTCCTTTAGCCTCCCACGCCCCCACCCGCCAACGTGAAGGCCGGTTTTACTTGTAGTTACAAACACACCAAATGGGCCTGGAAGGAAATGGTTAACCCGTTATTGGTGTTTTTCCTCGTCGAGACAAGCCCCGATCCCTCCGCAGTCCCCCCCCCCGAAATGTTCGACACTCTTCCAAACATGTCACCCCTGTTTCTCCCAGAGATGCTTGCCCTTGTCCCCCAGAGTTTGAGTTACGTCCAGCAAATTTTTTTTGTGTCCCGTTTTGTTTGTAAAACCCATCAGCTGCAGTTCCTTGGATTTAAAAGTTAAACTGGCAACCCTTCCCCTGGGTTTAACCATCCTGCCCACCGTTCCCCAAACCCCCCCCTCCCCAATCCCCCCCCCCCCCACCCCCTGTAAAATGGGCAGACCAGAACCTGTTTATGCCCAATTAACTCCCCCTCCAAAAATGCCTACCCTGAACCCCCATTGTCCCCCCCTAAAGGCGCACTCCGCACCTTTTTTTCATCCCTTTCTCCTTATCTTTCCCAAACACTCCCCGTTTTATCCTCCCCCCCCTCCATATGTTTTCCCCCCTCCAGCCCTCCCCGGTTCCCCACCTTCTCCCACTCCATCCCCCTGCCCCCCCAAATTCACCTTCCTCAATCTTTGTAACAGAGTTGGGGGGGGTTTTTTTTTCGTCCACCCCCCCCCCACCCCCCCCCCTGAAGAAAGGGGTTCCCCCCTCGACCCCGAAAAATTTTTCCCCCACCCCTATTCCCCAGGTCCTCCCCCGCACAAAGCCTTGGGCCCCCTGACCCATCCCTTGGATTCGTAAACATCTCCCACACCATCTTTTTTTGGTGAAAATTGTTACCACCTTATCCTTGGTTTCTCCTGTCGCAAAGAAAATGCGTGCCCCCTTAAAAACAACCCCGCTGAAGGTCTGGGCCCTCCCCAGCAATTCGTTTTTGAAACCGTCCCCCCGCCCCACCTTCCCCATGTTTTGTTTCTCCCACCAGCATTGTTACCTCCAGCACTTTGTTTTGTGGAATGTTCCCCCCCCCCCCACCCCCCCCGCCCCCCCCCTATCCCATGTTCCCCCCCCCTCCCCACAGAATGCCCCCGGGGCCTTGAAAACCGCCCCTCTGAGTGGTTTTACACTGGCCCAAGCCTTTCATAAATTTTGTACAGTTCCCCCACGAGGGTTTGTCTTTACGGTTGTGGTTTTAAAAAGCAGGGGACCCCCTTTTTTTCCGCCCACCTTTGCCCCCCCCACAGCCCCGACCCAACCATGTCCCCCCCCCAACCCGGCCTTATAAAACGAGTTCCCCAACCCTTGGGGGCCCTGCCAACTGTTTGGTTTCCTTTCCCCGACTTCCAACTTGAGGTCCCCCCTCCTAGGTTTACGCCCTGCCACCCCCCTCCCTTGCCCCCAACTACCCCGCGGTTCCCCGAACAGCCGTTTTGTTTTTTTTTTGTTTTTTTTTTCCATCACCAACCCCACTCTTTTCTGTTTTTGACCAAAAGTTACACCCCCTCCCTCCCTCCAGATTCCCTGGTTGGTACGTGTTCCACCCCCCTCGTTTTTTCTTGTTTTTTTCCCCCGATTCACCACCCTTTTTAACCCATAATAATCTTTTCCTTATCCTTTTTCCCTTTGGTTTGCTTTTCTTCAAATTGTTCCCCCCAGTCCCCTGGGCCCCCAAGAAAGATCCAGTACCATTGCACATAAAACTAAAAAATGTGTGTCCTGTGCCAAAGATGTCCCCCAGCTCTGCTTTGTTGTCTTGGTGGGTCCCCGTCCCGTGGGGTCTCCCTCACCTTTTTATCCCCACCTATCCACCATTCCTTTGGGACCAAATTGGTCCCCCCCTCCCCCCTCCCCCCCAAATCAAAACCCCGTTGAATCCATCCCCCACCCCATTCCTCCCAAGCATTTGTTTTTTTGGTAATCCACATTCCCCTCCGCCTTTGGCCCAGGCTTTTTGTTCCATCACCCCCCCCCCACCCACGGTCCCCTTGTTTTTCCCTTTTCCCCTTCTTCCCTCCTTCCCCCCCTCCCCCCCCAACCCCCTCCATTCCCATCTTGAACCCACGAAGGTCCCCCCCCCCCACCGGAAACTTTCCCCCACTCCCCAAACCCTCCCTTTCCACCTTCCCTCCCCCCCCCCCCAACAACCCATAAGAAAGCCCCCCCCAAGTCCCCTCGAAGAAGGGTCCCCCCCTGTTCCCCCCCTGAAAAAATTGTTTTTGTGCCCCCTGGCCCCCCGCCCTTTGGCCTCTCCAGAGGTGTGGGCCAAAAAGTTACTCTTTGCCAAAGGAATAATTGTGGGGGGTCTCCGTGTTTTTTTGTTCAAAAACCAGCCAGGCTTGCAAGTGTGTCCTTTGTGTGGTCCCCTCCCGCCCAAGGCCTTGCCTGTATCCCCTTCCCCCGCCCGGTTGCCACCCCATTTAACGCCCCTTTCCCACCAACGGTGGGCCCCTCCTCCAGTTGCCCACGAGTAGGGAACCACCAAAACTGGAGAACCAGCAAACCCCTCATGCCCTTTAAACAAGCCCCCCACTACCAACTAAAACCACGCAGAATTCCCCTCCATTTTGATGAAACCCCTGGTTCCCAAACCCCAACGCTACCTTTTTTTTTTCTCCGCCCCCCGCCATCCCCCCCACCGACCTCCCTCATCTATTCCCCCCCCCCCCCCCATAGGAAAAAGGATCCCCCGAGAACCCCCGACACAGTTTGCCTACGCCTTCCCCCCCTCCCCCAAAAAATTTCCCATGGTCCAGAACTTCAGCCGAAGTACCCACAGCCATTCCCTGTTTGGGCAATTGGATGGGAACGAAGTTGTTTATCGTTTACCCCTAATAAATTACAAAGCCCCCTTCCTTGCCCCCTGGGGGTAACCCCCCCAAAGGGAACAGCAAGGGCCCAACCAGTTCTCCCTTTATGTTTTTTGTTCCCTCATTCCATAACTGTATACCCCCCAAGTGGACAAAAGCAAAAGTGGAGCCCCCAAAGCTGCCAAACCAAGATGACTTGCCTCACAGTTAACCAGCTGGCTGCCACTGGCTGCCACCTGGCCCAAAAAACCCTAAAAGCTTTTTTTTCGTAAAAGTTTGTTGTTTTGTTAATTTTTTTTTTTTTTAAGAAAGGACGATGGCTTTTGTTGTGGGGGCCCCCTTGCCCCTATACACAAAAATTTTAATAAGCCGTTTTGTTTCCCTGAAAAAACAACCTTAACCCCCTGTTGTTTTTTTTCTTTTACCCCTGTTGGTTTTTTTTTTTCTTTCTTGGTTCTTCGATTTCGGAATTCCGGCCAGAATTCATGGGGTTGTTGGGGGTTTGTAATCCAATAAAATGGGACAAGAAAAACATTCCCAACCTGCCCCCCTCCAGGAAAAATGAATTGATGATGCTGGTGGGGAGCCTGACCAAAATTATTTTTTTGTGAAAGTGAATGGGGTTCCGAATTGGGGGTTTGGTTTTTTTGTTATTCCCCCACTGGAATTCCCATAAAGAAACAATTGGAGCCTGGTAGGGTTTTATTGCCCCCCCTGGATAAATGTTTAAGGGGTTGCGTCCCCTACCACCCTTTGGTCAAGAAAAAACAAACAAAACTCAAATAGTAACTAACAAGAATGTGTAAAACATGGTTAAAGGTGATTTTTTGAAAGACTACAGGTTTGGAACAGAGGGGCTTCCCCTGGGGGTTAATAACCCAATGCAATTTGGTTTTTCCTTTTGAAGGTGGGGGGGAAATCCTCATAGACAGAAGTTGGTTGGTTGTGGGGGGTAAACTGTAGCCCTTTTTTGTTAGCCACGTAAAGATCAGCCCCCTGTTTTTTTTTTATAATCGAAAAGGGCATTGAGTCAGACAATCTGGGAATGGGTAAATTGTGTTTTTTTAAAATTTGGAACAAAGGCAGTGGTGAGAACCCCCCACATTTCTTGGGAGTAGGTGTTTAACCCATTTTTTTTTTTTTTTTGGGTCCCGCCCCCCTTCACTAGACATTTTGTAAGCCCCCCCCCTGGTTTCAAACACCCTGGAAGGCGCACAGAAGGTTTTTAAGGGGGCCCTGAAGATTAAGAGGTTTCCCCACCCCCCCCTTTTTTTAAAATGATAATGAGAGGGAGAATTAGACCCCCCCAAGTTTTTTTTGTTTGGAAAATGGGTGGGATTAGACTTTTGTTCCCTGTTTTGAACATAACTAAGAAGATTTCAAACAAGAGACAACAATTGACTTTCCAAAAAAAAGTTAAAAGGGACCGATTGTTTTTAGGGTTTAACTTATTGATGGGTGAGCCTCCCCTTTTTTGTTACTAGAAGGAGTTTGGTAGCCCGGTTGTGGGAAAAAAATTGAAGGCCTTTTCCCGTGACAAGTGGGGAATGGCAAAGGTTCATTTGTAACATTTTTAAAAGAATAATTGGATAGGGCCCCCCATAAGGGAAAGATGAGGGAATGGAGTGGGTTGTTGTTGTTGGTATGATTGGCCCCAGGCAGGGCTTTGGTAAACTAGGGGGGAAAAAAAACACTTTTTTGTTGTTTTCGCAAAACCGGACTTGTAAGGGGCCCGAGATGCCCGGTGTTTCCCCCCGGGTCTGCCTTCAAAAAGTCCCCCCCCACCCAAACCGTTCCCCCACCACTGGGTTTTATTTAATTCACCAACACACGACTTACTGATTTTCATTTTTTTAGCCGGCCCGAAGAAAGTGGGGGGGGGGTGGGGGGGCCCCGAGGGGAATTACCAAATCCCAAATAATGCAACATATACTTTAAAAAACCCGTCCCCCCCCCCCTGGTCCCATCACTCCCCTATGACCAAAATCACATAACAGCATCCTTTTTTGTTATAATTTATTTTTGTGGAAACGGTGAAATGCAAAATGACCGTCCCTCCCCATCCAATCACAGAAATGTTGAATACCCTTGATCAAAGCCATTCACCCCTTGTCACTAACCCCAACCATAACATTTTTTCTCCCATGACCTCATGGAGTAACTCCCGATCCAACAAAAGTTTTATTTTCAGTGTTACAAAACCCCCCAAAACAAAACAGTCCCTTCGTTAAAAGGGTCCCCCTTATCGATTTTTGCAGTAACCCCCTTCCCTTTTAAAAATGTTTTAAAAGGAAACCCCTTTATAATCCAACATTTTTAAAACCCCCCCAGACGTACCTTTGTGTTTTTTACCGGGATGTTTTCCCAACCCTTTTGCAAAAAGGAAAAACCCCCTCCCCCCCTCCTCTCCCTCTCCCCCACCATTGTGCCTTTCCCCCAAATTTCCCCCCTGAATCCTCCCACTTTCAGCGCAACAGCAAAACTAAGATTTACCAAAGCTTTTCCAGAAAACCCCCCAAAACCCCCCAAAGAGGAACCAAATTTAATCTGTTACTGGGTATAAACAAATACCATCAAAACCAGGTCAGCCCCCCCAACCCGTTTTTTAATTCCCCCAAGATAACGGTTTAACAACATTTACTTTTTGTTTCCCCGGTGGGGGGGCTTTGCTATGGAGCCCGGTGAAGGGGCCAGCTGTTTGCCCACTGAGCTCTTCCCCTCCCGAAACCAAAAGCCCATTGGTTTTTTTTTTTGTTAAAAGTCCCCGAAACTACTTTCCCCAATGCCCCCAATGAACCATCCCTAGGTTTTATTTTTTTAAAAAAAATGTCCCTTTATCCCGTTTTTGACCTCTTGGACAGTTGGGATTTTTAAACAATTCCCGTATATCGTAAAAAAAAAAAGCCTATGGAATGAAGCCGTTTGGAAATACACCCCCTTGAGCCCCACCTTTTTGAGTTTTGTGTGCAAAAGTGGTAAAACAAAACTTTGGAACCCTCAACCAACCTTACGATCGATTATGCTTGTTTTGGGAGACACAACACGGTTTTTGGAAAACAAAGGAGAGCAACTACCAAGTCTGACAAGCTGGGGAAATAAAACCCGGTTAAAGCTTTAATTCATTTCCCTTTAAAAGACCCCTTCTAAAAGAATCCTTGTCCCCAGAAAGCACTTTTTGCCAAAATAGAAATTTGCCTACAAAATCCCCCCCAGAATTACTTCCCCCCTTCCCCCCCTTATGGAGGGGCAATCTTTTTTTTTTCCCTTAAAAAAATTGATAATAGCCCTTTGCGGCGAATTAAAAAAAAATGAGCCCTTTTACATGGTCAAAAGGCCCCTGAAACCACCCACGTTTGTTGGTTTGGTTTTTTTAAAGATTTTGGGATTGTTCCCCACCCAGGACAAAAGCCGGAAGGAAATGGCAAGTGTTATGCCGGAGAAGTTTTAATTAAACAACAAAACCCTGGACCTCCACTTCTTGGCCCTCCCCTGGAAAGCCCAATTTTAAACAGACACCGGAAAAATTTTGAAACCCATTGGAAAGAAAATTTGTGAAGGGGTTTGGGATAAATGTCGAAAAAACAGAAATTTGCAAGCCACGAGAAAAATAAACGCGGTTTCCCCCCACCTGTGCCAAAACACAACGATACACACATTGGGGGAAGTTAAAGACGAATACAACTGATGAGACCATTTGTTCCCCAAGATTTTGTTTTTTACAAAGGGCCCAGGTCCCAATGGGGGCAAAAAAATCCTTAGAAATAGTAAAAAACAGGAGTTTTTTTTGTTAAAGAGGGTTAGGGCCCTGGAAAACACCCCACGTTGCCCCCCTTAAACAACATGCAATTAACAAGCGTCCTGGTG
>NW_026576084.1:197500-225651 GCF_028641065.1 Leucoraja erinaceus | reverse complement strand
CTCTCCCTGGAGCAAGCAGTGCACAAACAAAATCATTTAGAAGTGATTTAGATTTTCTATTTCCATTCCGAACAAGGATAATTAAGGGCAGGACCTTCCTGTTTGTGGAAAGGAATTTTCTTTGTAGGTATAAAAAAGTTTCTGCCTAAGTTTTGGATCCTGCTCAACTTTCTTAAAGGGGAAGTGTGCAGAAAAGTGTCTCCTTGTTGGGAAACTGCTCATTTAAAGGTTACCAAAGGTTAACAGGCGAGAAGGGCGAGGTTGTGTTGTTTGATGAGCAAACTATGGGTAAAAGTTTATTTTTGGAAATTACGACAAAAAATTGATTAAAAAAGCAACATCACAACTGGAGCAGAAAGCACATTATCGGGGATGGCACAGGTTAGGGAACAACTTCATCCACGATCTCAAGGAATCGTGGAGAGTTGTGGACACAACCCAGACCGATCACACAAACCGTAGAAACATAGAAAATAGTTGCAGGAGGAGGCCATTCGAGTAAGCACCGCCATTCATTGTGATCATGGCTGATCGTCCCCAATCAATAACCCGTGCCTGCCTTCTCCCCATATTCCTTGACTCCACCAGCCCCTAGAGCTCTATCTAACTCTCTCTTAAATCCATCCAGTGATCTGGCCTCCACTGTCCTCTGTGGCAGGGAATTCCACAAATTCACAACTCTCTGGGTGAAAACGTTTTTTCTCACCTCAGTCTAAAATGGCCTCCCCTTTATTCTAAGACTGTGTGTGTGGCCCCTGGTTCTGGACTCGCCCAACATTGGGAACTTTTTTCCTGCATCTAGCTTGTCCAGTCCTTTTATAATTTTATATGTTTCTATAAGATCCTCCCTCATCCTTCTAAACTGGGGTGAAAACAAGCCTAGTCTTTTCAATCTTTCCTCATATGACAGTCCCGCCATCCCGGGGATCAATCTCGTGAACTTACGCTGCACTGCCTCAATCACAAGGATGTCCTTCCTCAAATTAGGAGACCAAAACTGTACACAATACTCCAGATGTGTTCTCACCAGAGCCCTATACAAGTGCAGAAGAACCTCTTTACTCCTACACTGAAATCCTCTTGTTATGAAGGCCAACATTCCATTAGCTTTCTTCACTGCCTGCTGTACCTGCAAGCCAACTTTCAGTGACCGGTGTACAAGGACACCCAGGTCTCGCTGCACCTCCCCCTTACCTAACCTAACCCCATTGAGATAATAATCTGCCCCCTTGTTTTTGGCGCTAAGATGTGTCTCTCCTAGATAGACATAAAAAGCTGGAGTGTCTATCTTCGGTTTAAACCAGCATCTGCAGTTCCCTCCTACACAAACCATCCTCCCTCCCATTGACTCTATCTGCAATTCATTGCCACATGTACCAAATAATTAATGATAATTAAAATGTTTATAATAAAAATAAAACGTTTACGACATTTACAATGAACAGAAAATAAAAAATGAAATATAATAATTATATTGAAACAAAACAATGAAAACATTTATATTTAAAATAAAATAAAACCACAATAAAACTAATATATTTAAAATAATTAATTATAATTAAGGTGTTTGTAATTAAATTTAAAAAGTTAAAATAGACAGTAGACAATAAACAATAGGTGCAGGAGTAGAGGCCATTCGGCCCTTCGAACCAGCACCGCCATTCAATGTGATCATGGCTGATCATCTACAATCAGTACCCCGTTCCTGCCTTCTCCCCATATCCCCTGACTCTGCTATTTTTAAGAGCCCTATCTAGCTCTCTCTTGAAAGTATCCCGAGAACCGGCCTCCACCGCCCTCTGAGGCAGAGAATTCCAGACTCACAACTCTCTGTGAGAAAAATTGTTTCCTCATCTCCGTTCTAAATGCCTTACTCCTTATTCTTAAACTGTGTGTGTGTGTGTGGCCCATGGTTCTGGACTCCCCCAACATCGGGAACCTGTTTCCTGCCTCTAGCGTGTCCAAACCCTTAACAATCTTTGTCCTTCGAGCCCTTAACAAAACTTTTTTTTTAAAAGAGTCATGTTATTGAAAGAGCCTGGTTTATGTAGTTGAGGCCACAGTTCATTGGCTATATTTAAGAGGGAGTTAGATGTGGCCCTTGTGGCTAAAGGGATCAGGGGGTATGGAGAGAAGGCAGGTACGGGATACTGAGTTGGATGATCAGCCATGATCATATTGAATGGCGGTGCATTCTGAAGAAGGGTTTCGGCCCGAAACGTTGCCTATTTCCTTCGCTCCATAGATGCTGCTGCGCCCGCTGAGTTTCTCCAGCTTTATTGTGTACAATCGGGTACATGTCTCCTGCCTCTAGCGCGTGTTCAAACCCTTAACAATCTTATATGTTTCAATGAGATTCCCTCCCATCCTTCTAAACTCCAGAGTGTACAAGCCCAGCCGCTCCATTCTCTCATCATATGACAGTCCCGCCATCCCGGGAATTAACCTTGTAAACCTACGCTGGGCTCCCTCAATTATAAAACATTTATAATTCAAATAAAATATTAATAATTGAAATAAAATAATTGAAATGTTTATATTAGAAATTAAATAATGAAAGCATGTAATAATATTGTGAATAGTAATTCATTATCAAAGGAAGATAATGGTATGTTAGCTTTCATTGCAAAAGGATTTGAGTATAGGAGCAGGGAGGTTCTACTGCAGTTGTACAGGGTCTTGGTGAGACCACACCTGGAGTATTGCGTACAGTTTTGGTCTCCAAATCTGAGGAAGGACATTATTGCCATAGAGGGAGTGCAGAGACGGTTCACCAGACTGATTCCTGCGGATGTCAGGACTGTCTTATGAAGAAAGACTGGATAGACTTGGTTTATACTCTCTAGAATTTAGGAGATTGAGAGGGGATCTTATAGAAACTTACAAAATTCTTAAGGGGTTGGACAGGCTAGATGCAGGAAGATTGTTCCCGATGTTAGGGAAGTCCAGGACAAGGGGTCACAGCTTAAGGATAAGGGGGAAATCCTTTAAAACCGAGATGAGAAGAACTTTTTTCACACAGAGAGTGGTGAATCTCTGGAACTCTCTGCCACAGAGGGTAGTTGAGGCGACAGTTCATTGGCTATATTTAAGAGGGAGTTAGATGTGGCCCTTGTGGCTAAGGGGATCAGGGGGTATGGAGAGAAGGCAGGTACGGGATACTGAGTTGGATGATCAGCCATGGTCATATTGAATGGTGGTGCAGGCTCGAAGGGCCGAATGGCCTCTACTCCTGCACCTAATTTCTATGTTTCTAAGATGACTGACTGATTGCTCTGTGTTCCCAGGGTCAGAACTAAACAGGCTGAAGCAGCATTCGGTTTTTATGCTCCACTGAACACCTGAGGTGTGCACAGACTGTAAGCACATTTAAATCAGGCCTAAAACACTGTTGTTTACTATAGCTTGTCCATAACCCGACATGCAGGTAATCTTAACCGTTTAATTTTAACCCTTTTATGTGCTTTTTAAAATAGTTTTATTGTTTCATTGACGTTGTTTTATTATTCATACATTTGTCCTATTGCTTGTTTTGCAATTTTGAATTATTGACTATTTTTTTTTTCTTTCCTGTAAAGCACCTTGAATTGCTGTTTGCATGACTGGTGCTATACAAATAAACTTGCCTTGACTTTGGTGCCTTCCCTCACAGTGGGAAACTTTTAATTCTGCTGTGTGGGGATGTTTTATGTTGAACTCTATCGTTTAGAAGAATGAGAGGCGATCTCATTGAAACATATAAGATCGTGAGGGGCCTTGATCGGGTGGATGCACCGAGGATGTTCCCAATGATCGGGGAAACTAGAACTAGGGGACATAGTTGCAGAATAAGGGGGGGCTCTTTTAAAACTGAGATGAGGAAGAACTTCTTCACCCAGAGGGTGGTTAATTTATGGAATTCACTGCCCCAGGGAGCAGTGGAAGCAGAAACTTTAAATATATTTAAGACTAAAATAGATGTTTTTTTAGCTGCCAAGGGGATAAGGGGCTACGGGGAGAGGGCAGGGATATGGACCTAGGTATGGTTAGTATAGTAAGACCTGAGTGATCTCCTGGACAAGTGTCGATCGCCTGGATTGGGGTCGGAGAGGAATTTCCCGGTTTTTTTTTTCCCGAATTGGACCTGGGTTTTTATCCGGTTTTTTGCCTCCCCCAGGAGATCACGAGGTTCTTGGGGTGGAGAGGGGTGATAGAGGTATAAAGGGGAGGGTAGTGTCTTGTGTTCTGTGTCTTGTGTCTACTGTTTGTGGTAAGTGTGTCTGTTTAGTGTTCAGCCATGAGCGAATGGCGGTGCGGGCTCGACGGACCTGGTGGTCTACTCTCGCACCTACTTTCTATGTTTCTATGTTTCTATGTGTGTTGTGTTCTTTATTTTATTGTATGGCTGTACGGTGATCACATTTCACTGTGCCAACTGAGAGCCCAATCTATCTTGGTTCTTGGTAAGGCATTATTAACTTACTTTTGATGAAATTCAGCGAGCAAACGCGATAATTCCCGATATTTTGGATCTTTAAATCTCCACGGCAAATGTCGGCTGTTCACTTCCGCTGTTTTCTACCTTCAGTTCCCTCTTGTAATTACCTTACTTTCTATATTTTTTTTTGCCTGAAAATTTAGGTCGCTGTGCTTCACGATCACCCCGAATAGCACAGAAAATTTCAGCTCATAAATCGCCGTTTTCCATGTTTTTAACGGGTGGGAAAGTGCGTGTTTCCCCATTCACTAACATGTACCGAACTGACATATGTCCTCCAGTTAAAATTTTCGGTCACGTGAGGGGGGGATCTACGCTCATTTGACATTTGGTGAAATCACCCTATAGCCAACGAACTGGCCTCAACCACCTTCTGTGGCAGAGAATTCCAGAGATTCACCACTCTGTGTGAAAAAGGTTTTCCTCATCTCGGTCCTAAAAGATTTCCCCCTTATCCTTAAACTGTGACCCCTTGTTCCGGACTTCCCCAACATCGGAACAATCTTCCTGCATCTAGCCTGTCCAACCCCTTAAGAATTTTGTACGTTTCTATCAGATCCCCCCTCAATCTTCTAAATTCTAGCGAGTACAAGCCGAGTCTATCCAGTCTTTCTTCATATGAAAGTCCTGATATCCCAGGAATCCTGACATCAAGTCCTGACATCATCAGCGAAAAGTCTGGTCGTACTTGTGACTTTGTCATGGATGTCATCAAAAGGATTTGAGTATAGGAGCAGGGAGGTTCTACTGCAGTTGTACAGGGTCTTGGTGAGACCACACCTGGAGTATTGCGTACAGTTTTGGTCTCCTAATCTGAGGAAAGACATTCTTGCCATAGAGGGAGTACAGAGAAGGTTCACCAGACTGATTCCTGGGATGTCAGGACTTTCATATGAAGAAAGACTGGATAGACTCGGTTTGTACTCGCTAGAATTTAGAAGGTTAAGGGGGGATCTTATAGAAATGTACAAAATTCTTAAGGGGTTGGACAGGCTAGATGCAGGAAGATTGTTCCCGATGTTGGGGAAGTCCAGAACAAGGGGTCACAGTTTAAGGATAAAGGGGAAATCTTTTAGGACCGAGATGAGGAAAACTTTTTCACACAGAGAGTGGTGAATCTCTGGAATTCTCTGCCGCAGAAGGTAGTTGAGGCCACAGTTCATTGGCTATATTTAAGAGGGAGTTAGATGTGGCCCTTGTGGCTAAAGGGATCAGGGGGTATGGAGAGAAGGCAGGTACGGGATACTGAGTTGGATGATCAGCCATGATCATATTGAATGACGGTGCAGGCTCGAAGGGCCGAATGGCCTACTCCTGCACCTAATTTTTATGTTTCTATGTCATCAAAAGGATTTGAGTATAGGAGCAGGGAGGTTCTACTGCAGTTGTACAGAGTCTTGGGGAGACCACACCTGGAGTATTGCGTACAGTTTTGGTCTCCTAATCTGAGGAAAGACATTCTTCATAGCAAAAGGATTTGAGTATAGGAGCAGGGAGGTTCTACTGCAGTTGTACAGGGTCTTGGTGAGACCACACCTGGAGTATTGCGTACAGTTTTGGTCTCCTAATCTGAGGAAAGACATTCTTCATAGCAAAAGGATTTGAGTATAGGAGCAGGGAGGTTCTACTGCAGTTGTACAGGGTCTTGGTGAGACCACACCTGGAGTATTGCGCACAGTTTTGGTCTCCTAATCTGAGGAAAGACATTCTTCATAGCAAAAGGATTTGAGTATAGGAGCAGGGAGGTTCTACTGCAGTTGTACAGGGTCTTGGTGAGACCACACCTGGAGTATTGTGCACAGTTTTGGTCTCCTAATCTGAGGAAGGACATTTTTGCCATAGAGGGAGTGCAGAGAAGGTTCACCAGACAAATAATAATAATAATAATACTTTATTTCGGACTCCATGTCCAGAAAAGGGGCAACATTACATAAAAATGCATTGCATATAAAAAAAATCATAAAGTACATATGCAAATAAATGTGTTAAA
This sequence comes from Leucoraja erinaceus, assembly GCF_028641065.1. Lineage (NCBI taxonomy): Eukaryota > Metazoa > Chordata > Chondrichthyes > Rajiformes > Rajidae > Leucoraja > Leucoraja erinaceus. The sequence continues at coordinate 219,184 of NW_026576084.1, read as the reverse complement.
GAGGGAACTGCAGATGCTGGAGAATCGAAGGTTACACAGAAAAGCTGGAGAAACTCAGCGGGTGCAGCAGCATCTATGGAGCGAAGGAAATAGGCAACGTTTCGGGCCGAAACCCTTCTTCATATGCAAATAAATGTATCTTGTATCTTGTGTATGTATCTTCCCCCCCCATCTCCCTTCTGTTTTTTGTTTTTTCTGTTTCTTGTTTTTTGTGCTAACTTGTATGTATGCACTGAGTACGAGCAGCTTTCAGTTTCACTGTACATGTATAGTGACAATAAATGGCATATCTGCCGCTGCTGCTGCTGCTGCTGAGTCGGAGGCTGCTACTGCGGGTCTGCGGACGGCGGCACCGGGAGCCCGCGGATCCCTGGAGGGAGACCGCTTTTCGGGGCTCCTGCAACGGCGAATTCTCCAGCCCGTGTTGCGGGGTTGAAGAGCTCCTGGAGCGGGGCCTGACAGCACCGCCCCGCGCGGCTTGGAATGGCCGCGGGACTCTGCGAGCGCACGCCGGGGTCTCTAACACCAAGACTCGGTGTGCGACTTCGCACCACCCGGCGTGGCTTTAATGGCCGCGGGACAATCGCCATCGCCAGCCGGGGGCTTTGACTTTGACTCTGACATGGGGGGGGGGGGGAGTGCAGGGGAGAGATAAGTTTATTTGACCTTCCATCACAGCGATGTGATGGATGTTTATGTAAATTATGTTGTGTCTTGGGTCTATGTGTTTGTAATGTATGGCTGCAGAAACAGCATTTCGTTTGGACCTCAAGGGGTCCAAATGACAATTAAATTGAATCTTGAATCTTGAGATCAGTCAAATGATTTGCTTTATTGAACGCATATTAGTACAGGTTCCTTTTATTGCAAAATGACAATTTTATTCCAAATGACAATTAAATGTATCTTGTATCTTATTGATGGGGCAACTGCATGTTGAAGGGGGCTGACCTTCTCAAGATGGCGGGCGCTGGCAGACGCCACGCGGTGACGTAGGACGAGCTTCGGTCCCTGCGCTGCGCCCCCGGGAAACCCCGTTATAGCCGGCTGCCTGTCCGGCATCCTTCCTTTTACCACGGCGGCGAGTCGACGCCAACATGCCTGTGAGTGGCGTCGTGAGAGACGGCGGGGGAGTTCGGCCTGAACCCGGCCCGGGGGAGGCGGCGCGGTGAGGGGGGGGATAGAAGTCGAGAAGGGGAGAGGGATAGGGTCGGAGAGGGGGGGCGAACGGCCGCGGTGGCGGGCGGCAAACCGTCGACCAAAAGCCGCGGCGGAGGGAAAGATGGCGGATAGGAGTCGAGAGGGGGGGCCGCGGGTGGGGGGGTAGGGCGAGAGGGGGGAGGGGGAGGGGGTGGGTGCGGGAATTGCCAATTGCCTCTACCCCCCGGGGTTACCAGGGGCAACGGCGGCAGGGGGGGCGTAAAAACCGGCGGGACCAAAAGCCGCGGCGAGGGGAAAGTGGCAGCTCCTTCCTCCCCTCTCCGCCGCGACTGACACTGTAGGGGGGGGGGGGGAGGAGGGGGGGTGCGGGAATTGCCAATTGCCTCTACCCCCCCGGGGTTACCAGGGGCAACGGCGCCAGGGGAGGCAAATGGAACGCTGGCCCGGAGCGCGTGCACCCCTTGCATGCGGCCCCGTTCACTATAGTGAAGTGGGGTGGGGGTGCGGGAATTGCAATTGCCTCAACCCCCCCGGGGTTACCAGGGGGGCACGGCGCCAGGGGAGGCAAATGGAACGCTGGCCCGGAGCGCGTGCACCCCTTTGCAGGCGGCCGGCCCCGCTCTCTATAGCGAAGTGTGGGGGTGGGGGGGAGAGAGAGACAGACGTGTTCAAGAAGGAACTGCAGGTGCTGGAAAAATCGAAGGGACACAAACATGCTGGAGGAACTCAGCGGGTGCAGCAGCATCTATGGAGCGAAGGAAATGCTGAGTTTCTCCAGCATTTTTGTGTTCCTTAGAGAGAGAGAGAGATAGACTGCGTGCAGGGAGGGAGGGTCCCACAGACAGGCGGATCATGGGCCCCCTGAGACGGGGGGGGGGGGGGGGGGGCAATGTGTGCATTGCTCTTATTGCAAAGGGGGTGGGGGTTGGAATTGCAATGGGGGTGGGGGTTGGATTTGCAAAGGGGCTGCAAAAACAGAATTTGAAAGAGGTTTATATGTGACCCGAGAGGGGGAGGTGGGGGTTGACATTGCAATGGGGCTGCAAAAACAGAATTGAAAATAGGTTTATCTGTGTGACCCGAGGGAGGGGGTTGGAATCGCAATGGGGTTGCAAAAAAAAAAACCCAAAAAACAGAATTTAAATGGGAAGGTTTATCAGAGTGACCCGAGAGGGGGAGGTTGTTGACATCGCAATGGGGTTTCAAAAGCAGAATTGAAAATAGGGTTATCTGTGTGACCCGAGGGGGGGGGGGGGGGGGGGTGTTGGAATCGCAATGGGGTTGCAAAAAAAACCCAAAACAGAATTTAAATGGAAGGTTTATCAGAGTGACCCGAGAGAGGTCTATACAATCCGAGAATTGCAATGGGGTTTGCAGAAACAGAATTGAAAAGAGAAGGTTTTTATTTTTAGAGTGACCCGAGGGGGGGGTGGGGAGTGTTGCAATTGCAAAGGTGAGAATGTCATGAGCATGGCACTTTGGAAAGTGGGGGGGGGGGGGGGGGGGGGGTGAAGGAGGGGATGGGCTGCATGCGTAGATTTAAAGGGGAGGTTCCAGAGAGAGACAGATGCACTTTGGAATGTGGATTGCACTTTGTAAAAAGGGAAGGGAGCTGGAGGCGGAGGGGGGAAATAGGCAACGTGGCTGTAACCCTTCGCTGGGATTTGAGAAGGGAGTTTGGTAGTGACCTGGGGGGTGGATGGAATTGCACTTTGGGAAGTTGGTTGGGGGGGGGGGGATGTTGGCATATGCCAGTTTAAAGGGGAGGGTCCCAAAGGGACAGATGGGATGGGAATGTGCGTTGCATTTTATTTTGTAAGGCGGCTGCAAAACAGATTTGATGGGGAGGTTCCCAGAGAGACGGATGGGGGGAAAAGTAGGTCGGCAGGACTTGCGGGTGCTGGTTTCAACTGAAGATGGACACAAAATGCTGGAGTAACTCAGAGGGGACAGGTGGCAAATCTGGGGGGAAGGAATGGGTGAAGTTTTGGGTCGAGATCTGAAGATGGGTCTGGACCCGAAACGTCACCCTTTCCTTCTCTCCAGAGATGCCGCCTGTCCCCCCCTCTTGAGTTATTCCAGATTTTTGTGCCTTATCTTCAGGAAAAAATGGAAATGTGCACTGTACTTCTGCAAAGGTGTGTGCAAAGCAGATTTAAAGGAGAGCTTCACAGAGCAACATGGGATGGTGAGGGTGGCAATGTGCTTTGGGCAAGGGGATTTAAAAGGGAGATTCACAGAGAGACGGGTGAGGTGGGGGAAGGTGAGAATGCATGTGAGAAGGGGGGGGGGGGCTGCAAAGCACGTTACTAATTCGGAATAAAGGTGACAGCCGTAATTCGCAAATTAAATCCGAATAGAGGTGGCAAACCTTTATTGGGATTTAAATTGGGGATTATCTTGGACTGGACATTTGCATCGATAAAATTGCTAAATTTGCAAATATAATTGTAGACAAAAATGCTGGAGAAACGCGGCAGGCAGTATCTATGGAGCGAAGGAATTGGTGACGTCTCGGGTCGAGACCCTTCTTCAGACTGGGGAGGGAGGTTACCTGGGGAAGGGATGGTTTACCGTTTTGTTTATTGTCACGTGTACCGAGTTAGAACAAAGAGCTTTTGTCGGAAAGACAATACACGATTACAATCGAGCCATTTACAGTGTACAGATGCATGATATGGGAATAAAGTTTAGTGCAAGGTAAAGCTGCCAAAGTCCGATCAAGGATAGTCAGAGGTAGACAGAAATGCTGGAGAAACTCAGCGAGTGAGGCAGCATCTATGGAGCGAAGGAATAGGTGACGTTTCGGGTCGGCCTCCGACCCGAAACGTCACCTATTCCTTCGCTCCATAGATGCTGCCTCACCCGTTGAGTTTCCCCAGCATTTTTGTCTACCTTCGATTTTTTTTTCCCCAGCATCTGCAGTCCCTTCTTAAAGAAAGGATAGTCTGAGGGTCACCAAAGAGGTAGATAGTAGTTCAGCACTGCTGAATTGGGAAATGTGCATTGTATTTTGCAAAGCAGATTTAAAGAGGAGGTTCACAGAGTGAGCTGGGGGGTGGGAGGAAAATATGGCCAATAACAGTAAAATATTTATTTTTTTCAAGAGGTTTATCAGCCCCCAGTAGTTAAGTTTCCAGCGTCTGTTTGGGTTCTTTACCTCGTGACAACCTGGCCTGTAGCCATAATAAACACAGCGAGAAGTTGAATTTTGTGTGGCTTGCTCAAGCTCTTCAGACTTGATTTCCCCGAACTACTTTCCGTTAAAGATTGATCTCAAAATTCCCCGGGATGCTTTCTACGTAGCCCCTGAAGTTGCAGTTTCATTTTAGCAATTCGCTGTCGACTTTAAACAGTGGCTTTTAACACTTTGGCTGCCGCCTTGGATAGAGTGGACGTGGAGAGGATGTTTCCACCAGTGGGAGAATCTAATACCAGAGGGCACAGCCTCAGAATTAAAGGACATTCCTTTAGGCAGGAGATGAGGAGGAATTTCTTTAGTCCAAGCATGGAATTCTTTGCCACAGAAGCCTGTGGAGGCCATCAATGGTTACTTTTAAGGAAGATATAGATAGATTTGTGATTAGTACGGATGTCAGGCGTTATGGGGAGAAGGCAGGAGAATGCGGTTGAGAAGAGTTGAATAGAGTAGACTTGATGGGCCGAATGGCCTAATTCTATTCCTAGGATTTAGCGAACGGCTTATTTTAATCTATCAGCCTGATGCGAGTTTCACAAACACCTAGCTGTATTTATTGTGTCTATTGTCGGTATAAAGCAGCACCTGCAGTTCCTACAGAAGAGGAGTGTTTAAGAAGGAACTGCAGATGCTGGAAAATCAGAGGTAGGCAAAAATGCTGGAGGAACTCAGCGGATGAGGCAGCATCTATGGAACGAAGGAAATAGGCAACATTTCGGGTCGAGGCCCTTCCTCAGATTGATGTGGGGTGGGGGGGGGGGAAGCTGCCTAATCCGCTGAGTTTCTCCAGCATTTTTGTCTACTTTAACTGAAGAGGATACAAGACACCTGGGGCAGATCAGCCATGCCCACGTTGATGGGCTGAGTGGCCTACTCTTGTTTTAATAGACTTTCAAAGAGCAGTGTGCCCCGGCCAACATTTTATTAAAAACACAGTGGGAATGGAAAGCTGGCGTTTCAGGCCAGGATCCATCTTCTGACACCCGAGGAAAGTCCTCCACAGATGCTGCCCGACCCGCCGAGTTCCTCCAGCACTTTGCGTGTCTTGTGAAAGATTCCAGCGCCTGCAATTCCCCAGGTCCCCAGCATTTTATTGCTCGTGTTGATGTCGGCTTTGGTGATAAAGGCGGACTTTGCTCCCCTTTCCGTGAGCAGGGTGTGATATGCTGAGGTTCGACCTGTGCAAGGAGGCAGTAAGAATGCAAGGTCGTTGACCCACATCAGCGAGCAGCGGGGCTCGGCTTAGCTGGGAGAAGGAATGGTGCGGACGGGTTCAGTTTAGTTTAGAGATGCAGCGTGGAAACAAATGTGGGGAAGGTAGACAAAAGTGCTGGAGAAACTCAGCGGGTGCAGCAGCATCTATGGAGCGAAGGAAATAGGCAACGTTTCGGGACGAAACATTGCCTATTTCCTTCGCTCCATAGATGCTGCTGCACCCGCTGAGTTTCTCCAGCACTTTTGTCTACCAGCGTGGAAAGAGACCCTTCGGCCCACTGAGTCGGCACAATCCAGCGATTCCCGCACACTAGCACTGTCCCACACACTAGGGACAATTTTGCTTTCACACCGCGCCAATTAGCCTGCAAACCTGCACGTCTGTGGAGTGCGGGAAGAACATGAAGATCTCGGAGAAAACCCACGCAGGTCACGGGGAGAACGTGCAAACTCTGCGCAGACAGCACCCGTAGTCCGGATTGAACCCGGGTCTCTGGCGCTGTAGTGCCGTAGCTCTACCACCGTGCCGCCTGGCCTGGCAAGGGGACTGACCCCCTCGACTGGTGCCCATGGGGGGGGGTGTCCAGAGGAGCCTATGCCTGAGGCTCACCTTGTTGCTTGTGTCCACAGCTGGCAAAAGATTTGTTGCACCCGAGTCCGGAGGAGGAGAAGCGGAAACACAAGAAGAAGCGTTTGGTGCAGAGCCCAAACTCCTACTTCATGGATGTTAAGTGTCCAGGTGCGTGTCTTACCTGTTGTGTTAGTATGGGCACCGGGGAAAACGTGTCTCAACGTTCACAAGTGAAGTTGGATTGCCTGTGTGTGTGTCTGTCTGTCTGCCTGTCTCCCAGTCTGTCTGTGTCTCCCTCTCCCCCCCTCTCCCCCTCTCCCCCCCCTCTCCCCTCTCCCCCTCTCCCCCTCTCCCCCTCTCCCCCTCTGACTGACCGCTGGTGTTGCTGTCCCTCCAGGCTGCTACAAGATCACCACTGTGTTCAGCCACGCGCAGACGGTCGTGCTGTGTGTCGGATGCTCCACCGTTCTCTGTCAGCCCACAGGAGGAAAGGCGAGGCTAACAGAAGGTGAGTGTGGTGGAGACCCCCCCCCCCCCCCCCCCCCCACATTGTGGGAAGGAACTGCAGGTGGCGGCTCACACCGGACGGAGATAAGCACAAAATGCCGGAGTAACTCGGCGGGAGAGGCAGCATCTCTGGCGGGAATGAACGGGTGGCGTTTCGGGTTTCGACCCGTTCCTTCTCCCCAGGATGAGTTACTCCAGCGTTTTGCGTCTATTCCCCACCCCCACCCTGGTCACTGGCTGGCTGGGAATCGGCCTGTGCTCTGCTGTGCAGCGCAGTTGTGTACCAGCAAGGAAGTTCGGGTTCTGGCTGAACACAAAGCGCTGGAGTAACTCAGCGGGTCAGGCAGCATCTCTGGAGAGCATGGGACGGGTGCCGTTTCGGGTCCAGTTCGGGCTTGTTTCCTCCCACACCCCAAAGGACGTGCAGGTTTGTAGGCCAATTGGATTTGGTGAAATTGTAAATTGTCCCAAGTGTGTGTGTGTGTAGGATTGTATTAATGCAGAGATGTTGCCTGTCCCACGGGTGTAGAGATGCTGCCTGTCACGTCAAGTTTATTCGTCACTCCCCCCCCCCACATCATTCTAAACGCCAGTGAGCACAGGCCCAGTGCTGTCAAACGCTCATATCATAGAAATTAGGTGCAGGAGTAGGCCATTCGGCCCTTCGAGTCTGCATCGCCATTCAATATGATCATGGCTGATCATCCAACTCGGTATCCTGTACCTGTCTTCTCTCCACACCCCCCCGATCCCTTTAGCCACAAGGGCCACATCTAACTCCCTTAACTTAAATATAGCCAATGAACTGTGGCCTCAAACTACCTTCTGTGGCCGAGAATTCCACAGATTCATCACTCTCTGTGTGAAAAATGTTTTTCTCATTTCGGTCCTAAAAGATTTCCCCCTTATCCTTAAACTGTGTGACCCCTTGTCCTGGATGTGTGTGGGGATGATCGCTGTTTGGCGCGGACTCAGTGGACCGAATGGCTTGTTAATGATGTCTCTCTCTCTCTCTCTCTCTCTCTCCCCCCCCCTCCCCCCCCCCCCTCTCTCCTCCTCTCTCTTCCACCCCCCCTCCACAGGCTGTTCATTCCGGAGAAAGCAACACTGAAGAGGCAGTAGTCCCGCAAGGACGAGCCGTGACTCTCTGCGACTGGCCTCCTGGTTTCCCGGGCTAGTGTGCGCAATAAACCACTTCCCGTGACACCCGGAGGCCAGTCTGGGATTGTCCGTGCTGGAGCGGGGCGTGTGGCCGCCACTTCCCTGTGGCCTCCACCCGTCTACTGTAGCTGTAGACTGCTGATCCTATTGCTAGTGTTGAGTTCTTTGTTAGAATTGTCAAATAAAATGCGGGTGATGTATTTACTTTTACCCGTGGGTTATTTACTCTTATTGATCTCGCCGATATCTGAAGCTTAACCCCTGAGGGTTAGTTTGGTTGTGGTGTTGGGGTCGATTTCCATCCTCTGATCATCCAACCCCCCCCCCCCCCCCCCCCCCCCCAGGGCCACCCCTTTGCTGTGGCAGAGAGTTCCCTCCGCAGCAACAATGAACTACAGTTTAGTTTGGTTGAGAGATGGTGTTCAAACAGGCCCTTTAGGCTCACAGAGTCCGTGCCGACCAGCGATCACCCTGCACAATAACACTATCCTACACAGATTCAGATTCAATTTTAATTGTCATTGTCAGTGTACAGTACAGAAACAACGAAATGCATTACACACTAGACAACGGGTTCAAGAAGAAACTGCAGATGCTGGAGAATCGAAGGTAGACACAATTGCTGGAGAAACTCAGCGGGTGCGGCAGCATCTATGGAGCGAAGGAAATAGGCAACGTTTCGGGCCGAAACGGTGCCATTCAATGCGATCATGACTGATAATCCCCAATCAGTACCCCGTTCCTGCCTTTTCTCCCCATATCCCCTGACTCCGCTCTTTTTAAGAGCCCTATCTAGCTCTCTCTTGAAAGCATCCAGAGAACCGGCCTCCACCGCCCTCCGAGGCAGAGAATTCCACAGACTCACAACTCTCTGTGTGAGAAAAAGTGTTTCTCCGTCTCCGTTCTAAATGGCTTACTCCTTATTCTTAAACTGTGTGTGTGTGTGTGGCCCCTGGTTCTGGACTCCCCCCAACATCGGGAACATGTCTCCTGCCTCTAGCGTGTCCAAGCCCTTAACAACCTTTCACTGGCATCATCTGCAGCCCGCAAATCGACTGAAGGTTGCAATCTGAAGGGACTTTTGTAAAGCAGCATCTGCAATTCCTTGTTTCTCCCCGAGTGATCGAATTACCTCCCTGCAGGCCTGTCACTGAGCCAATTTATGAATCGTCTTTCCAGTCAATAAGTCCTTAACGCTGCCTGTCACGTGCATCATGACTCATGGAAAATTACTTTGTTGTTTAGGCAGATTGAATCATACGTAGGTACAAGAGAGATACATGGCACTGGAGTTGCTGCCTCACAGCGCCAGAGACTCGGGTTCAATCCTGACCACGGGTGCTGTCTGTATGGAGTTTGTACCTTCTCCTCGTGACCTGCGTGGGTTTTCTCCAGGAGCTCCGGTTTCCTCCCACACTCCAAAGACAATAGGTACAGGAGTAGGCCATTCGGCCCTTCGAGCCAGCACCGCCATTCAATGTGATCGTGGCTGATGGTACACAAAAATGCTGGAGAAACTCAGCGGGTGCAGCAGCTTTTATGGAGCGAAGGATATAGGCAACGTTTTGGGCCGAAACCCATCTTCATGGCTGATCATCCCCAATCAGTACCCCGTTCCTGCATTTTCTCCCCATATCCCCTGACTCCACTATCTTTAAAAGCCCTATCTAGCTCTTGAAAGCCTCCAGAGAACCGGCCTCCACCGCCCTCTGAGGCAGAGAATTCCACAGACTCACCACTCTCTGTGAGAAAAAGTGTTTCCTCGTCTCCGTTCTAAATGGCTTTTACCCCTTATTCTTAAACTGTGTGTGTGTGGCCCCTGGTTCTGGACTCCCCCAACATCAGGAACATGTTTCCTGCCTCTAGCGTGTCCAAACCCTTAACAATCTTATATGTTTCAGGTCTGTGCAGGTTAATTGGCTTCAGTAAAATTGTAACGTCCCTAGTGGGTACTAGGATAGTGTTAGCGTGCGGGGATCGCTGGTCGGCACGGACTCGGTGGGGCCGAAGGGCCTGTTTCCACGCTGTATCTCAACAAAGAAGGTTGCAATCTGAATTCCTGCAAAGATGCAGGAAGATTGTTCCCGATGTTAGGGAAGTCCAGGACAAGGGGCCACAGCTTAAGGATAAAGGGGAAATCCTTTAAAACCGAGATGAGAAGAACTTTTTTCACACAGAGAGTGGTGAATCTCTGGAACTCTCTGCCACAGAGGGTAGTTGAGGCCAGTTCATTGGCTATATTTAAGAGGGAGTTAGATGTGGCCAAGGGGGATCAGAGGGTATGGAGAGAAGGCAGGTACGGGATACTGAGTTGGATGATCAGCCATGATCATATTGAATGGCGGTGCAGGCTCGAAGGGCCGAATGGCCTACTCCTGCACCTAATTTCTATGTTTCTATGTTCTATGTTTCTAAATAAACTAAACTGAAGAAGGGTTCTCGACCCGAAACGCCACCTGTTCCTTTTGCTCCAGAGATGCTGACAGACCCGCCGAGTTACTCCAGCATTTTGTGTCTACCTTCGATTTAAACTGGTCTCTGCAGTTCCTTCTGCTCAACTACATGCATTTAGCTCCGACTATCAAAATACCAGGCAGTGGGTCGCAATACTGCAATGTGCCACTTGGGGGCAGGTTCTCTTCAATAGAGCACAAGGCTAGATAAGAGTAAGAGCCATTAGCACAATACCTGAAGAAGGGTTTCGGCCCGAAACGTTGCCTATTTCCTTCGCTCCATAGATGCTGCTGCACCCGCTGAGTTTCTCCAGCTTTTCTGTGTAACGCACAATACCACCTCTCGCCCTCCTGTTTATCGGCTATTTATCTAGGTATTGGTCTTAAAAATACAGGTCCATCACCGATATTCCAGCAGCTGGGGGTCTGGCGCCTCCTTTAAAATTACGAGTGTGCACTTCACAAGTTATAGGAGTAGAATTAGGCCATTCGGCCCAACGAGTCTACTCCGCCATTTAACTATTCATGGCTGATCTCTGCCTCCCAATCCCATTTTCCTGCCTTCTCCCCATAACCCTCGACACCCGTTCTAATCAAGGAACGTTGCCTATTTCCTTCGCTCCGTAGATGCTGCCGCACCCGCTGAGTTTCTCCAGCATGTTTGTCTCCCTTCGATTATCCAGCATCTGCAGTTCCTTCCGAAACACTAATCAACCTCAAGGGGTCCAAATGACAATTAAATTGAATCTTGAATCTTGAGATCAGTCAAATGATTTGCTTTATTGAACGCATATTAGTACAGGTTCCTTTTATTGCAAAATGAGGAAAAAAAAACGGATACAAAATCTTTCTCTCAAAAAGCCACATGACCCAGGCAAACGCAATGTTCCATGGCCTAGTCTCACACACACACACGCGCGCACACATTTTAAATCTGATTTCTCTCGTCGCGGTCTAATTAACAGTTCAAATAAATATCCTGTCGTATATCTAAGACTGTGTTATAACAAGATCACAGCAGCTTCCTCAGATACCCGCCAAACCTGACCAGATTGGATTTGAGGAAGGACGTTCTTGCTATTGAGGGAGCCCAGCGTAGGTTCACCAGGTTAATTCCCGGGATGGCGGGACTGTCATATGCTGAGAGAATGGAGCGGCTGTGGGCTTGTACACTCTGGGGTTCAGAAGGATGAGAGAGAATCTTATTAAAACATATAAGATTATTAAGGGTTTGGACACACTGGAGGCAGGAAACATGTTCCCGATGTTGGGGGAGTCCAGAACCAGGGGCCACACACACACACACAGTTTAAGAATAAGGGGTAAGCCATTTAGAACGGAGATGAGGAAACACTTTTTCTCACACAGAGAGTTGTGAGTCTGCGGAATTCTCTGCCTCAGAGGCCGGTTCTCTGGATGCTTTCAAGAGAGAGCTAGATAGGGCTCTTAAAGATAGCGGAGTCAGGGGACATGGGGAGAAAAGGCAGGAACGGGGTACTGATTGTGGATGATCAGCCATGATCACAGTGAATGGCGGTGCTGGTGCTGGCTCGAAGGGCTGAATGGCCTCTACTCCTGCACCTATTGTCTATTGTAGCTGGGACATGTTGGCTGGGGTGGGAAAGTTGTCACTCTACGACTGACAAATTATAGGGAACAAAATCGCAAGGAGGGATAGATAGGATTGGGGAGTCGAGACACATTTCAACATAACACCAGTGGCTAAAATAAGAAAGGTCAGGTGGAGGGTTACAGGTTTCGTGATGATCTAAGGAAGGAATGCTTCGTCCGATGTTGCTGTTGAATTTATTGTAGGTACAGGGAAAAGCGGGAGGAAACCGGAGCGCCTGGGGAAAACCCATCGTGAGAACGTGCCAACTCCACGTAGTCAGGATCGAACCCGGGCCTCTGCAGCTGCGGGTCTTTGGAGGGTTGGGAGGAAACCTGGAGTCTGTGTGCGCCTTCTCTGCCTGTGACCTCGCCTGGGGTTTAGAGGACGGAGAGACACGGCACGGAAACGGTGGCCCTTCGGCCCTTCGAGCCCGTGCCGACCGTACTCTCCTTCCGTGTCCCATTCACTGGCAATTTGTAGAAAAGCTAATCAACTTACAATCCCGCACACGTGTGTGTGTGTGTGTGTGGGGGGGAACCCGGAGCGCCCGGAGAAAATCCCACGCTGGAACGTGCAAACTCCGCGCAGGCAGCACCCGGGGGGGTCGTGACTCTCTGGAACTCTTATATCTTATAGAAACTTACAAAATGCTTAAGGGGTTGGACAGGCTAGATGCAGGAAGATTGTTCCCGATGTTGGGGAAGTCCAGGACAAGGGGTCACAGCTTAAGGATAAGGGGGAAATCCTTTAAAACCGAGATGAGAAGAACTTTTTTCACACAGAGAGTGGTGAATCTCTGGAACTCTCTGCCACAGAGGGTAGTTGAGGCCACAGTTCATTGGCTATATTTAAGAGGGAGTTAGATGTGGCCCTTGTGGCTAAGGGGATCAGGGGGTACGGAGAGAAGGCAGGTACGGGATACTGAGTTGGATGATCAGCCATGATCATATTGAATGGCGGTGCTGGTGCAGGCTCGAAGGGCCGAATGGCCTCTACTCCTGCACCTATTTTCTATGTATCTATAAGGGATTGAATGGCAGAGCAGACTCGATGGACTGAATGGTCTTATGAAGGAGTCGAGAGAGGTTCTTCTGTAGTTGTACAGGGCTCTGGTAAGACCACGTCTGGAGTAATGTGTACAGTTTGGGTCTCCTAATTTGAGGAAGGACATCCGTGTGATTGAGGCAGTTGGATGATCTGAGTTGGATGATCAGCCATGATCGTATTGAATGGCGGTGCTGGTGCAGGCTCGAAGGGCCGAATGGCCTCTACTCCTGCACCTAATTTCTATGTTTCTATGTGACGTTAAACCCGGGTTTTAGAGACACACTGTGCGGAGACGGTGGCCCTTTGGCCCTTAGTCCCCTGCACGCCAATTTATCGATTTCGAGATTTCTTTGAATTGCCTATTTTGGGGGGGTAGAATGTGACGTTTCGCGGAGCAGAGCCGGATTTCGCTGGGGGTGGGTGATCGGGAGGGCCGCGGGGGGGGGGGGGGGGGAGGGGAGAGTCGATTTGTGTGGACGGTGTCTCACCTTGAATCATATTCTATGTCGCTCTTCCCGGGAGATGCTAACTGCGTTTTCGTTGTGTGAATGTACTGTACACAATGACAATTGGAGATGGTTGAATCTGAATCTGAATCTGAATCAGTGGTCGAGGATCCCATGACCTGTTCGACCCACGGTGGAGAGGGGAGGTCCTTTGGCACGGGGAGGGGGGGGGGCTTTGCAGAGAGGAGGGGGGGGGAAGGTTACAGGAGAGGGGGGGTGCAAGCTGCAGCCAGGAGGTATCGCACGCCTCGTGACAGCCTCCCCCCCGACATCACAGGTTGTGCAGTTCCTGCAGCGTCTGGTCCAACATACGGTGCATGTCCACATTCTCCTCCTTGTTGCGAGACAGGTTATCTGCGGGGAGAAGAGAGGGGGGAGAGGAGAGACCAGCGTTAGGGAGGAGAGGGACAGAGAGGAGGAGAGAGGCTGCTCCAGGAACGCTGAGGGCCCTATACAAGAAGGTGGACAAAAAATGCTGGAGAAACTCAGCGGGTGCGGCAGCATCTATGGAGCGAAGGAAATCAGCAACGTTTCGGGACGAAACCCAAAGGGTTTCGGCCCAAAACGTTGCCTATTTCCTTCAGGATTTCGGGCCTGAAATTGCCTATTTCCTTCCGGGTTTCAGCCCGAAACGTTGCCTATTTCCTTCCGGGTTTCAGCCCGAAACGTTGCCTATTTCCTTCAGGATTTCGGGCCTGAAACGTTGCCTATTTCCTTCCGGGTTTCAGCCCGAAACGTTGCCTATTTCCTTCGCTCCATAGATGCTGCTGCACCCGCTGAGTTTCTCCAGCATTTTTGTCTACCTTCGATTTTCCAGCACCTGCAGTTTCCTCCTTGAAGACATTTTTTTGTACATATTGGCGATTTTCCCAGCATCCCCCCCCCCTCCTTGAAGACCCCCCCCCCCCCCGCTCCCGCGGCCAATGTTCTACTGATTGGTGGCATCTTCTCCGCTGCCGGGGCAGGATCGGCAAACTCATCGGGAAGGTCGGCTTGGAGTGGGGGAGTTGGGATTCACGGGAGGTGGATCTCGGACGGGAGGTGGATCTCGGACGGGAGGTGGATCTCAGACGGGAGGTGGATCTCGGACGGGAGGTGGATCTCGGACGGGAGGTGGATCTCGGACGGGAGGTGGTTCTCAGACGGGAGGTGGATCTCGGACGGGGAGGTGGTCTCGGACGGGAGGTGGTCTCAGACGGGAGGGATCTTGGACGGGAGGTGGTCTCGGACGGTGAGGGACGGAGGTGGTCTCGGAGGGGAGGTGTGGTCTCGGACGGCAGGTGGATCTCGGAAGGGAGGTGGATCTCGGACGGGAGGTGGTCTCGAACGGGAGCTGGTCTCGAACGGGAGGTGGATCTCGGACGGGAGGTGGATCTCGAACGAGAGGTGGATCTCGGACGGGGGAGGTCGATCTCGGACGGGAGGTGGATCTCGGACGGGAGGTGGTGTCGGATGGGAGGTGGTCTCGGACGGGAGGTGGTCTCGGACGGGAGGTGGATCTTGGACGGGAGGTGGTCTCGGACGGGAGGAGGTGGTCTCGGATGGGAGGTGGTCTCGGACGGGAGGTGGATCTTGGACGGGAGGTGGATCTCGGACGGGAGGTGGATCTTGGACGGGAGGTGGTGTCGGATGGGAGGTGGTCTCGGACGGGAGGTGGATCTCGGACGGGAGGTGGATCTTGGACGGGTGGTGGATCTTGGACGGGAGGTGGATCTTGGACGGGAGGTGGATCTTGGACGGGAGGTGGATCTTGGACGGGAGGTGGATCTTGGACGGGAGGTGGTCTCGGACGGGAGGTGGATCTCGGACGGGAGGTGGATCTCGGACGGGAGGTGGTCTCGGACGGGAGGTGGTCTCGGACGGACGGAGGTGGATCTCGGACGGGAGGTGGTCTCGGACGGGAGGTGGATCTCGGACGGGAGGTGGTCTCGGACGGGAGGTGGTCTCGGAAGGGAGGTGGATCGGACGGGAGGTGGATCTCGGACGGGAGGTGGTCTCGGACGGGGAGGTGGTCTGGACGGGAGGTGGATCTCGGACGGGAGGTGGTCTCGGACGGGAGGTGGGTCTCGGACGGGAGGTGGATCTCGGACGGGAGGTCGGTCTCGGACGGGAGGTGGTCTCGGATGGGAGGTGGTCTCGGACGGGAGGTGGTCTCGGATGGGAGGTGGATCTCGGACGGGAGGTGGATCTCGGACGGGAGGTGGTCTCGGACGGGAGGAAGCTCCTCAAACTGCGGAGCCTCCTGGACAACACAGCCCGCACCACCCCCTCCGTGACACACACACTGCTCAACCCGAGGAGCACCTTCAGCAACTGACTGGTCCCACCAAGAACGCCACAGGAGATCCTTCTTCCCTGCGGCTGTCAAACTGTACAACTCCTCCCCCCTTCTGTCGAGGGGTAGAGACTAAGACTGACCCTTCCCCCCCCTCCCCCTCCCCCCTCCCCAAATCCTTTCCACTCATCACTTTAATGTATTGTATCATGTATCTTAACCATATAACAATTACAGCACGGAAACAGGCAATCTCGGCCCTACAAGTCCGTGCCGAACAACTTTTTTTCCCCTTAGTCCCACCTGCCTGCACTCATACCATAACCCTCCATTCCCTTCTCATCCATATGCCTATCCAATTTATTTTTAAATGATACCAACGAACCTGCCTCCACCACCTCCACTGGAAGCTCATTCCACACCGCTACCACTCTCTGAGTAAAGAAGTTCCCCCTCATGTTACCACTAAACTTCTGTCCCTTAATTCTGAAGTCATGTCTGAACCTCTTGTTTGAATCTTCCCTATTCTCAAAGGGAAAAGCTTGTCCACATCAACTCTGTCTATCCCTCTCATCATTTTAAAGACCTCTATCAGGTCCCCCCTTAACCTTCTGCGCTCCAGAGAATAAAGACCTAACTTATACAACCTATCTCTGTAACTTAGTTGTTGAAACCCAGGCAACATTCTAGTAAATCTCCTCTGTACTCTCTCTATTTTGTTGACATCCTTCCTATAATTGGGCGACCAAAATTGTACACCGTACTCCAGATTTGGTCTCACCAATGCCTTGTACAATTTTAACATTACATCCCAGCTTCTATACTCAATGCTCTGATTTATAAAGGCTAGCATACCAAAAGCTTGTGTTGTTATGACTGTTGGCCAATCAATCTCCTCTCCTGGGATAAATAAAATTCTATCCTATGACTCCTGACACCCGTACTAACCCACGCACAATAGACAATAGATGCAGGAGTAGAGGCCATTCGGCCCCTTCCAGCCAGCACCGCCATTCAATGTGATCACGGCTGATCATCCCCAATCAGTGCCCCGTTCCTGCCTTCTCCCCCATATCCCCTGACTCCGCTATCTTTATAAGCCCTAGAAACAGAAACATAGACAATAGGTGCAGGAGTAGAGGCCATTCGGCCCCTTCGAGCCAGCACCGCCATTCAATGTGATCATCCCCAATCAGTGCCCCGTTCCTGCCTTCTCCCCATATCCCCCCGACTCTGCTATCTTTAAGAGCCCTATCCAAGAGCCGAAACGTCACCCATTCCTTCTGTCCAGGGATGCTGCCCGTCCCGCTGAGTTACTCCAGCACTTTGATGTCTACGGTGTGAACCAGCGCCTGCAGTTCCTTCCGACACTCATCCGTGAAGCGGGCGGGAAGGTGGAGTGGACGGGGAAGATCTCTCCGGCAACCAGCCCCAGTCTGAAGAAGGGTCCCCCCAACCCGGGATGTCACCCATTCCTTCTCTCCAGACTTGCTGCTGAGTTACTCCAGCAGTTTGTCCACCTTCGACTTCATGGAGTATGGTGTACAATTTTGGTCGCCCAATTATAGGAAGGATGTCAACAAAATAGAGAGAGTACAGAGGAGATTTACTAGAATGTTGCCTGGGTTTCAACAACTAAGTTACAGAGATAGGTTGAACAAGTTAGGTCTTTATTCTCTGGAGCGCAGAAGGTTAAGGGGGGACCTGATAGAGGTTTTTAAAATGATGAGAGGGATAGACAGAGTTGATGTGGACAAGCTTTTCCCTTTGAGAATAGGGAAGATTCAAAAAAGAGGACATGACTTCAGAATTAAGGGACAGAAGTTTAGGGGTAATATGAGGGGGAACTTCTTTACTCAGAGAGTGGTAGCGGTGTGGAATGAGCTTCCAGTGGAAGTGGTGGAGGCAGGTTCATTGGTATCATTTAAAAAAAAATTGGATAGGCATATGGATGAGAAGGGAATGGAGGGTTATGGTATGAATGCAGGCAGGTGGGACTAAGGGGGAAAAAAAAAAATTTGTTCGGCACGGACTTGTAGGGCCGAGATGGCCTGTTTCCGTGCTGTAATTGTTATATGGTTATTATATGATTTATACCAGCAGTTTAGTTTCCAGGTACGGAGCGGAAACAGGCCCTTCGGCCCACCAGGTCCCTGCCGACCTGCGATCCCCGCACACCAACACCATCCTACACCGAAGATCTCGGAGAGAACCCCACTCAGGTCATAGACTGATACAGTGTGGAAACAGCCCCACTAACCCACACCGGCCAACAATGCCCCATCTACACTAGTCATAGAGTGATACAGTGTGGAAACAGGCCCTTCGGCCCCACATGCCAGTACTGGCCAACAATGGTCCCAGCTCCACACTAGTAGGATAGAGGAGTACATAGTCAACCATAGAGAAATTAGGTGCAGGAGTAGGCCAATCGGCCCTTCGAGGCCTGCTGCACCGACCATTCATATGATAGATGGGCTGAATGATATCCAAGATCAGAGATCCGTACGTGCCTTTCTCCAGAACGCCCTCTGATCCCCGTTGCCACAAGGGCCACATCTAACTCCCTCTTAAAAATAGCCAAGGGAGGAAGGGAGGGGTGGCCCGGGAAGGCCATTCTGTGGGCAGGTGAGTTCCAGAGATCAGTCTCACCGGTTACCTGCCTGAAATAAGGACCCCCTAATCCCGGAAGGAAGGAAGGGCCAATCTAATCCCTCTTAAAAGATAGCCCTATTATACTTTATTTTGGGCAAAGAGGAATGAAAGAAGGGAAGGGGGGAATGTGGGGCATTCGGGGATCCAAAAACATCACTGATTATGGGGACGAAGAATTGAAGGGTGGGGGGGGAGACTACCTTGTCAAGGAAGGGGGAAACTTCGGGAAAAAAGAACAACAAGGAAAGCGGTTGTAAAAGACTTTACAATTTTCTAAGTTTTATAAGTGGCTCTCAACGACTTCTAAAGAATGAGAGAAGAGTTGAACCAAAGTAAGAGTGGGGTTGTGAACGAAAAGGAGAAAGAGAAAAAGGAATCAGTCGTGAAAGAGAGAAAAAAAGAAAAGGAAAAGGGTGGGAAGGGAAGCTAGGGACAAAAGATTGAAAGACATAAAACAATAGGCGCAATTCGCCTCAGGTTGTGAAAGGGATGAAAAAGAGAAGAGGAAACTGCCAATGCAGAGATTTGCAACTGCTGCAAATACAGGGAATTTCAAATGGCAAAAGGAAGACGTCCGTCCGCCAGAAAGGGAGAGAAGTCCCGCCCCCCACAATACTCAAAGGAGCAGGGAAAGAGGGCTGATGCAACTGCAGTTGACAGAACCTCCCTGAGAATTTAGTCAGAGAGGGAAATATGAAGAAGTCCATTAAATTTGGAGAGGAAAACAGAGTGGGAAACTGGAAGCTAAAGGGGACTGGGAATAAGGCCAACTTTGATCCCAGTATGCACTAGGGATCGAGTGAATACAGTGGGAAAGAGGCCGAAAGTTACAGTTCGTCCCAAAAGGCCAAAATGTCCCAAACTAACCTAGTCTAACTGCCCGCGTTTGGCCAATGTCCCTCAGATTATCACAAAGAACGTAACCGACATGGAGCCCGAAAACGGGATTGGAGAAAAGGGTTCCGGGACTGAAGAGGAGGTAACTCAAAGGATGCCCACGGTGACCGGGTCCCCAAAAAGAAGGATCACAAGTAGAAGACCCGATGAAGCGGAAAAGGAAACAGAGGGGGAGGCAAGAGGAGAGTAGGGCAGGAAAGGCAGAGGAGAAGAGGAGAGGAAACGAGAGAGAGGAGGGAAAAAAAGAGGAGAGAGAAGAAGAGAGCGAGAAGAGGGGAGAGGAGAAGAAGAAAGAGAAGGAGGAGGGAAGGAAGGAAGAGAGAGAGGGGGGAGGGAGAGAGGGGGAGAGGAGAGAGAAGAGAAAAGGGGAGAAAAGAGAAAGGAGAGGAGAAAAAGAAGAGGGAAGAAAGAGAGAGGGAGAGAGAAGAGGAGGGGAGAAGGGAGAAAGAGGAGGAGAGAGAGAGTGGAGCAGGGAAGGGAGAAAGAGGAAAAGAAAGGAGGAAGGGGGGGGAAGGAAGAGAGAAAAGAGGGGGGGGGGGAAGAAAGAGAAGAGGGAGGAAGAAAAGAGAGAAGGGGGGAGGGAGAGGAGAGAAAAGAAGAAAGAGAAGAGAAAGGGGAAAGGAGGGAAGGGGGAGGGAAGAAAAAAGAAAGGAAAGGAAAGAGGAGAGGGGGAGAGAGAAAAAGAAGGAGGAAGGAGGGGGAGAGAAAGAAAGAGAGGAAAAGAAGAAAGAAAGGGAGAGAAAAATTGAAAGAGAGGAAGAGAAGGAAGGAAGGGACAGAGAAGAGGGAGGGAGAAAGGGAGAGGAGAAAGAGGAGGAGAGGAGGGAGGAAGCAGGAGCGGGGGGAGAGGAAGAGAAAGAGAAAGGGGGAGAGGAGAAGGAGAGAGAAAGAAAAGGGAGGGGGGAAAGAAGGGGGAGAGGGGGAAAGGGAAGAGAAGGGAAGAGAAGAGAAAGAAGAAGAAGGGAGGAGGGAATAGGGGATTAGGGGAGAAAGGGAGGAAGAGAGGGAGAGAGAGAGGGAGAAAAAAAAGGGAAGGGGAGAAGAGGAAAGGAAGAGAGGAAGAAGAGAGAGCAGGAGGAGTCAGGAAGAGAGAGGAAAGAATGAGAGGAGAGAGAAAGAGAGGAAAGAGAAGGAGAGGGAGAAAGGGAGGAAGGAAGAGGAGGGAGAGGGAAGGGGGGGAAGGGAGAGAGAGAGGGGAGGAGGGGAGGAGGGAAGAAGGAGAGAAAAGGAGAGAAGAAGAGGAGGGGAGGAGAGGAAGAGAGAGGAAGGGTTGAGGAGGGAAAGAAGGGGGAGGAGGGAAAAAGACGAAAGAGAAGGGAAAGAGGGAGACAGAAGGGGAAGAGAGAAGAGAGGGGGGAGGGGAAAAAGGAGAAATGGAGAAGAGGGGGAGGGGAGAAGAAGGGAGGGGAAGGGGGGGAAGAGGAGAGAGGAGGGGAGAAACAGAAGAAGAAAGAGAGGAGAGGGGAGAGGAAAGGAGAGGGGAAGAGAGAAGAGGAGAGGGAAAAAAGGAGAGAGAAAAGGAGGGGGAGGAGAGGAAAGAAAGGGGAGGGGAGAGAGAAGGGGAGAGAGAAGAGAGGGGAGGAGGAGGAGAAGAGGGAAGGAGGGAGAAGGGAAGGGGAGAAAGGGAGGAGGAAGGGGGAAGAGAGGGAGAGGAGAGGAGAAGAGAAGAAAAGAAGAAAGGAGAGGAAGGAGAGGAAAGGCGGTGAGGAAAGCAGGCTCGAAGGGAAGAATGGAGAGACTCCTGAAGGAAATTTTCTATGTTTCTAAGTCAGAGGCAGGGGGGGGAACTCTCCCCTCCCCACAAGCAAGGATGGAAGAGGCTTCCAATGGGGAGGTGTGGGGCACCATCAATAATCGAGAAGGAACTCTTGCTTATTGTCCCGTGGACCGAGGTACAGTGAAAAAGCTTTTTGGTCGCGAGCTATCCAGTCAGCGGAAAGACAATACATGATTACAACCGAGCCGTCCACAGCGTACAGATACAGGATAAAGGGAATAACGTTTAGTGCAAGGTAAAGACCAATTAAAGATAGTCCGAGGGTCCCCAATGAGGTGGGTAGTAATCCAATGTTGCCGCAGGAGCTGCGATCAAAGGGATAGCCATATGTTTCTGTGACTTGCATGCACGCACGCACGCACCAGTCACCTGGGCTAGTCGCCATCTTGGAGGCCTAATATTGAAGGGATGTGGCACTCGTGTGCGTGTGTGTGTGTGTGTGTGTGCGTGTGTGTGCGCGCGCTTGGAGAACTAGTGGGTGAATGGGTGATCGACAGTCACACACACACACACATGGACAGGCACACATACATACAGACACACACACACACAGGAGAAGACACACACATGGACCGGGACACACATACATACAGACACACACACAGAGACAGAAACAAACGGAACAGGGACGACGGAGAACAGGCACAG